>NC_059209.1:33345729-33388229 GCF_020615455.1 Coregonus clupeaformis | reverse complement strand
GGGGACAAGTGTGATGTCTGTCTTGTCCCAACATGCCACCATGATGACTTCATCTTAAAGGGATGGACCTGGGGTTGGTCTCAAGGGGGGTTGATCCACAGTGACTTCATCTTAAAGGGATGGACCTGGGGTTGGTCTCAAGGGGGGTTGATCCACAGTGACTTCATCTTAAAGGGATGGACCTGGGGTTGGTCTCAAGGGGGTTGATCCACAGTGACTTCATCTTAAAGGGATGGACCTGGGGTTGGTCTCAAGGGGGGTTGATCCACAGTGACTTCATCTTAAAGGGATGGACCTGGGGTTGGTCTCAAGGGGGGTTGATCCACAGTGACCTCATCTTAAATGGATGGACCTGGGGTTGGTCTCAAGGGGGGTTGATCCACAGTGACTTCATCTTAAAGGGATGGACCTGGGGTTGGTCTCAAGGGGGGTTGATCCACAGTGACTTCATCTTAAAGGGATGGACCTGGGGTTGGTCTCAAGGGGGTTGATCCACAGTGACCTCATCTTAAAGGGATGGACCTGGGGTTGGTCTCAAGGGGGGTTGATCCACAGTGACTTCATCTTAAAGGGATGGACCTGGGGTTGGTCTCAAGGGGGGTTGATCCACAGTGACTTCATCTTAAAGGGATGGACCTGGGGTTGGTCTCAAGGGGGTTGATCCACAGTGACCTCATCTTAAATGGATGGACCTGGGGTTGGTCTCAAGGGGGTTGATCCACAGTGACTTCATCTTAAAGGGATGGACCTGGGGTTGGTCTCAAGGGGGGTTGATCCACAGTGACCTCATCTTAAATGGATGGACCTGGGGTTGGTCTCAAGGGGGGTTGATCCACAGTGACTTCATCTTAAAGGGATGGACCTGGGGTTGGTCTCAAGGGGGGTTGATCCACAGTGACTTCATCTTAAAGGGATGGATCTGGGGTTGGTCTCAAGGGGGGTTGATCCACAGTGACTTAATCTTAAAGGGATGGATCTGGGGTTGGTCTCAAGGGGGATTGATCCACAGTGACCTCATCTTAAAGGGATGGATCTGGGGTTGGTCTCAAGGGGGGTTGATCCACAGTGACTTCATCTTAAAGGGATGGATCTGGGGTTGGTCTCAAGGGGGGTTGATCTACAGAGACTGATGACCCCTGGTGACACACAGCCCATATCCTGATGACCCCTGGTGACACACAGAGCTGATCCTGCTACAGGGGTGATGGGTGGGTCACACACACTGGTATGCCCCACACTGGTATGCCCCACACCGGTATGCCCTACACCGGTATGCCCTACACCGGTATGCCCTACACCGGTATGCCCTACACCGGTACGCCCTACACCGGTACGCCCTACACCGGTACACCCCACTTTCTCACATTATTTATTTTTATTTTACCTTTATTTAACTAGGCAAGTCAGTTAAGAACAAATTCTTATTTACAATGACGGCCTACCCCCGGGCAAACCCGGGCCAATTGTGCGCCGCCCTATGGGACTCCCAATCACGGCCGGTTGTGATACAGCCTGGAATCGAACCAGGGGGGTCTGTAGTGACGCCTCAAGCACTGAGATGCAGTGCCTTAGACCGCTGCACCACCCTGGAGCCCGTGCTCACCAATAGAGAGGGGCTGTAATCGAAAAGTGGGATGTGAACTTACATTAGCCGTCCTTTCCTTCAGTTTTCTAAAGCTTGCTAGGAAGCAGAATGTTGTGTCTCTCTCTTGTGGCTTTCTGCATCATAAACACACGTAGGCTTATGTCTTCATGTTCATGTCTTAGTACCACCTTCATTACCACCTTCAAAAATCCCACATTGTGACAACACACACACACGTAACTTGTTCGCCACCCACGCTTCGAGAAGCAGTCGTTTCATCTCTGATGAATGTTCTATTCTATTCCACTTGGGGAAGAGAATGCCCCCCAAAGCATTCTGGGACAATATACTGTCTGTTGTTCGGTGAACAGAGACTTTTAGTCTGCGTTTCAAATGGCACCCTATTCCTGTTAGAATGCCATAGGGCTCTGGTAAAAAGTAGTGCACTATATAGGGAATAGGGTGCCATTTGGGACTCAAACATCGAGATTGTGCCAGATTCTCTAGACTGCCCTCCATACATGCCTAGTTACAGTAGTAACCAAGCAACCAGATCCTTTTATGAGCCTTGACTGAAGGCCTACAGCCCTTCTCTCTCTCTCTCTCTCTCTCTCTCTCTCTCTCCCTCTCTCTCGCCCTCTCTCTCTCTCTCGCCCTCTCTCTCTCTCTGTCTCTCTCTCTCTCTCTGTCTCTCTCTCTCTCTGTCTCTCTCTCTCTCTCTCTCTCTCTCTCTCTCTCTCTCTCTCTCTCTGCTCTCTCTCGCCTCTCTCTCTCTCTCTGTCTCTCTCTCTCTCTCTGTCTCTCTCTCTGCTCTCTCTCTCTCTCTCTCTCTCTCTCTCTCTCTCTCTCTCTCTCTCTCTCCCCCTCTCTCTCTCTCTCGCCCTCTCTCTCTCGCCTCTCTCTCTCTCTCTGTCTCTCTCTCTCTGTCTCTCTCTCTCTCTCCCCTCTCTCTCTCTCTCTCTCTCTCTCTCTCTCTCTCTCTCTCTCTCTCTCTCTCTCAAGGATGTACTCCTGAGTGGCGCAGTGGTCTAAGGCACTGCATCGCAGTGCTAACTGTGCCACTAGATCCTGGTTCGAATCCAGGCTCTGTCGCAGCTGGCCGCGACCGGGAGACTCATGGGCGGCGCACAATTGGCCCAGCGTCGTCCAGGGTAGGGGTGGGAATGGCCGGCAGGGATGTAGCTCAGTTGATAGAGCATGGCGTTTGCAACGCCAGGGTTGTGGGTTCGATTCCCACGGGGGGCCAGTATAAAAAAAATATGTATTCACTAACTGTAAGTCGCTCTGGATAAGAGCGTCTGCTAAATGACTAAAATGTATGTACGAGTACTGAGTATCCGAAGAGGCAGGATGCAGACGCAGGAATTAACAAGGTCAAGGTTTACTTAATAATGAGTAAACGACATGAAGCTAAACAATCACACACAACATCATCCAGAACAGTCCGGGGCTAAAGAGGGGTGCTTTCACACGCCACGCACCGGTATCACAACCAGCCCTGCCCAAACACACTTATAAAAGTCCACACTGCAGACACACACACTTTAAAAGACCGGTATACACTCTGACACACAACAGACATAACAATACACACATCGACTGACCAATAGACAATGCAGGCTGGGTTTAAACCTGTCTTAATGCAGGCTGGGTTTAAACCTGCCTTAATGTAGGCTGGGTTTAAACCTGCCTTAATGTAGGCTGAGTTTAAACCTGTCTTAATGCAGGCTGGGTTTAAACCTGTCTTAATGCAGGCTGGGTTTAAACCTGCCTTAATGTAGGCTGAGTTTAAACCTGTCTTAATGCAGGCTGGGTTTAAACCTGTCTTAATGCAGGCTGGGTTTAAACATGTCTTAATGCAGGCTGGGTTTAAACCTGCCTTAATGTAGGCTGAGTGTAAACATGTCTTAATGCAGGCTGGGTTTAAACCTGTCTTAATGCAGGCTGGGTTTAAACCTGCCTTAATGTAGGCTGAGTTTAAACCTGTCTTAATGCAGGCTGGGTTTAAACCTGTCTTAATGCAGGCTGGGTTTAAACCTGTCTTAATGCAGGCTGGGTTTAAACCTGTCTTAATGCAGGCTGGGTTTAAACCTGTCTTAATGCAGGCTGGGTTTAAACATCCTTCAAACTGTTCAGAACTAGGCTGTGTTTAAACATCCTTCGAACTGTTCAGAGCTAGGCTGGATTTAAACATCCTTCGAACTGTTCAGAGCTAGGCTGGATTTAAACATCCTTCGAACTGTTCAGAACTAGGCTGGGTTTAAACATCCTTCAAACTGTTCAGAACTAGGCTGGGTTTAAACATCCTTCGAACTGTTCAGAACTAGGCTGGGTTTAAACATCCTTCAAACTGTTCAGAGCTAGGCTGGATTTAAACATCCTTCGAACTGTTCAGAGCTAGACTGGGTTTAAACATCCTTCGAACTGTTCAGAACTAGGCTGGGTTTAAACATCCTTCGAACTGTTCAGAACTAGGCTGGGTTTAAACATCCGAACTAGTAGTAACAGGAGCTGGGCAGCTGCTGTGGTCCCATCACTGCAGACAGACAGACAGATGGACACACTATCTAGTGATACCTTCATCTCCAGATGGCACAGCCTCATAAAATAAATATCTGCTTCCTCCTGAATATTTATTACAGATTTATTACAGCTTCCTGGCTGGCGCCATGTTCATCATTACCCACAAACCCCCAAATAACCCTCCCCTTGAGACCCTTCAGACTAATACCTCAGAACTCCTCAGGTTCTAAAAAATATCCTAGAGAGAGAGAGAGAGAGAGAGAGAGAGAGAGAGAGAGAGAGAGAGAGAGAGAGAGACTCTGTAAGTGTGTGAACCTCCCTGTGTGGATTTCATCTATATTTTCACTCTGTTAGCAAACAAGGCTCAAGGGCTTTCTGTGTTTGAAGCCTTTAATCATTAATTAGAATTCCTTGTTAGAATGAGAATTAGAATTCCCTCAACAAGACTCAACGTTTCATATGGTGACCCTTGAATAGTGCTAATAGCTGTGATGTAGCTGGTCTTGGACTATGGAGATTTCATGGCTGTGTGCTCGATTTTATACACCTGTCAGCAACAGGTGTGGCTGAAATAGCCCAATCCACTAATTTGAAGGCGTGTCCACATACTTTTGGCCATGTAGTGAAGCATTTAGCAAAAAAACATGATTATTTATCTCCATCAAACCTTCAAGTGATAGATTTTAAACTAATAAATGTCTGTAATTGAACAACCCCATGCCATGATTAGATAGTGAAAAAAAACACACCGATCTCTCATAAGTTTTTTAAACAATAAAAGCTTATTTACCAACATTTCTGAAAATGGATATATAGCGTTTTGGAATGAAACTCTTCAATTTCTCTCCTCCTCTCTTCTCTCTCGTCCCCCACAGTCTAGGCCCGAGGCCTGCTCCAAGCAGCGGGCAGGTAACGTTCCTGACTTTACACTAAACTTGTTTTTTGTGGACTCTTCCTCTGTAGTTTCGCTGTTGCTCGTCTCCGTGTTGCAGGACAGTCACCTTCCGTACACAGCACACGTCCAAGATTGGAACACACACACACAGGTGTGGACGGATAACAGTCCAGAGGAATTACGACACCAAAACATCGAAAAGGGGGCGCAACAAAGAATGTAACAGGCCTGGACACCTGATCCTCTGCCTCTGTCCTGTCAGACAATGCTGTGTGTGTCGTCAGATAATGCTGTGTGTGTCGTCAGATAATGCTGTGTGTGTCGTCGGATAATGCTGTGTGTGTAGTAGATCAGAGAGGAGTAGCTCCTTCAAAGACTCTATGGTGTCCCAATGTTGTGTGACAAAACGGCATATTTTAGAGTGGCCTTTTATTGTCCCCAGCACAAGGTGCACCTGTGTAATGATCATGCTGTTAAATCAGCTTCTTGATATGCCACACCTGTCAGGTGGATGGATTATCTTGGCAAAGGAAAAATGCTCACTAACATTTCTGGGATCTTTTATTTCAGCTTACGAAAAATGGGACCTAGACTTTACATGTTGCATTTATATTTTTGTTCTGTATAGATAGCACCATTTTTTCTAAGAGTCTAGACAGTAAGAATAAGGCACTGTGCTGTACTCTACATTCACTAACTTAGTAGTGTGCCCTTTTTTCTGTGTCCTGTTACAGCTAATACATTTTAACTGGACATCATTCCTTCCTTCCCTCCTTCCCCCCTTCCTCCCTCCCTCCCTCCCTCCCTCCCTCCCTCCCTCCCTCCCTCCCTCCCTCCCTCCCTCCCTCCCTCCCTCCCTCCCTCCCTTCCTTCCTTCCTTCCTTCCTTCCTTCCTTCCTTCCTTCCTTCCTTCCTTCCTTCCTTCCTTCCTTCCTTCCTTCCTTCCTTCCTTTCTCCCTCCCTCCCTTCCTCCCTCCCTCCCTCCCTCCCTTCCTTCCTTCCTTCCTTCCTTCCCTCCCTCCTTCCTTCCTTCCTTCCTCCTTCCTCCCTCCCTCCCTCCCTCCCTCCCTCCCTTCCTTCCTTCCTTCCTTCCTTCCTTCCTCCTTCCTTCCTTCCTTCCTTCCTTCCTTCCTTCCTTCCTTCCTTCCTCCCTCCCTCCTCCCTCCCTCCCTCCCTCCCTTCCTTCCTTCCTTCCTTCCCTTCCCTTCCTTCCTTCCTTCCTTCCCTTCCTTCCTTCCTTCCCTTCCTTCCCTCCCGCCTTCCTTCCTCCCTCCTCCTCCCTCACCCCTCCCCTCCCCCTCCTTCCTTCCTCCCTCCCTCCCTAGCTGATGCTACACAAAGTGAGTGACTATAGTAACCTGGGAGATATTTGAGATATTTGTAATCCGTTAAGCAACATCCCTGACCCTATAATTAATTTGATTACCAAGGGTTTTTGGTCTTGGAAATCATAATGAACTGTATATAATAAAAATATGCCATTTAGCAGACGCTTTTATCCAAAGCGACTTACAGTCATGCGTGCATACATTTTTACGTATGGGTGGTCCCGGGGATCGAACCCACTACCCTGGCGTTACAAGCGCCGTGCTCTACCAGCTGAGCTACAGAGGACCACAACCATGGACTGGGATACAAATGGTAACAGACTATTATCAAAGGTGTACAATGGACATAGTCTATTAACGTGACCAGTCCTCGAACATAGAAAACACACTATACTGTAGGTCATGGGTTAGGGCAGTCGTATTCAAACTTTTTCAGCGGGGACCCCATTCTGTTTTCACCAGAATTTCTGGGGACCCCATTTCTTCCGCCAGAATTTCTGCCGACCCCACTCCCCACCTTAAATCTAATGACACAAACTTAAAATTGGTACATTTTCATTTTTACATCAATAAATAACAATCTGATGTAAATAAATCACTTTTCTCCCGGTAACCCGGTATTTTCCCACCAAAACCGGAAGCGTCATTCAAAAGCATTATAAAGCATATAAACTGGCCTGTGTCTGGATGTGATTAGAGCTTTGATCAGAGCTTTGATCGAACATTCTACCTGAGCCTGATGAGCCATACATTAAAGCCATTTTATGAGCCCAAACAGTGCATTCGGAAAGTATTCAGACCCCTTGACTTTTTCCACATTTTGTTACGTTACAGCTTTATTCGAAAATGGATTTAAAAAATATACATCCTCATCAATCTACACACAATACCCTATAATGATAAAGAATAAACAGAGTTGTAGAGATTTTTGCAAATGTGTTACAAATAAAAAAACTGCAATATCACATTTACATGAGTATTCAGACCCTTCACTCAGTACTTTGTTGAAGCATCTTTGGTAGCGATTACAGCCTAGATTCTTCTTGAGTATGAAGCTTGACACACCTGTATTTGAGGAGTTTCTCCCATTCTTCTCTGCAGATCCTCTCAAGCTCTGTCAGGTTGGATGGGGAGCGTTGCTGCACAGCTATTTTCAGGTCTCTTCAGAGATGCTCGATCGGGTTCAAGTCCGGGCTCAGGCTGGGTCACTCAAGGACATTCAGAGACTTGTCCCAAAGCCACTCCTGCGTTGTCTTGGCTGTGTGCTTAGGGTTGTTGTCCTGTTGGAAGGTGAACCCTCGCCCCAGTCTGAGGTCCTGAGCGCTCTGGAGGAGGTTTTCATTAAGAATCTCTCTGTACTTCGCTCCGTTCATCTTTGCCTCGATCCTGACTAGTCTCCCAGTCCCTGCCGCTGAACAACATCCCCACATCATGATACTGCCACCATGCTTCACCTGATGGTGCCAGGTTTCCTCCAGATGTGACGTTTGGCATTCAGGCCAAAGAGTTCAATCTTGGTTTCATCAGACCAGAGAGTCTTGTTTTTCATGGTCTGAGAGTCTTTAGGTGCCTTTTGGCAAACTCCAAGCGGGCTGTCATGTGCCTTTTACTGAGGAATGGCTTCCGTCTGGCCACTCTACCATAAAGGCCTGATTGGTGGAGTGCTGCAGAGATGGTTGTCCTTCTGGAAGGTTCTTCCATCTCCACAGAGGAATTCTGGAGCTCTATCAGAGTGACCATCGGGTTCTTGGTCACCTCCCTGACCAAGGGCCTTCTGGCCAGGTGGCCAGCTCTAGGAAGAGTCTTGGTGGTCCAAACTTCTTCCATTTAAGAATGATGGAGGCCACTGTGTTCTCGGGGACCTTCAATGCTGCAGACATTTTTTGGTACCCTCCCCAGATCTGTGCCTCGACACAATCCTGTCTCGGAGCTCTTCCTTCGACCTTATGGCTTGGTTTTTGCTCTGACATGCACTGTCAACTGTGGGACCTTATATAGACAGGTGTGTGCCTTTCCAAATCATGTCAAATCAACTGATTTTACCACAGGTGGACTCCAATCAAGTTGTAGAAACATCTCAAGGATGATCAATGGAAACAGGATGCACCTGAGCTCAATTTCTAGTCTCATAGCAAAGGGTCTGAATATTTATGTAAATAAGATATTTATGTAAAATGTCTAAATACCTGTTTTTGATTTGTCAATATTGTGTGTAGATTGATGATGATTTTTATTTATTTAATCCATTTTAGAATAAGGCTGTAACGTAACAAAATGTGGAAAAAGTCTGGGGGTCTGAATACTTTCCGAAGGCACTGTATTTAGAACCTTTTTTAGTAAAGGATTCTTTATTCTCGTCCAATGAATTAAAAAGTTCTATATAGAACCATTTTTTTTCTAAGAGTACAGGATGTGCAGATAGTGCAAAGAACAATGTGTAGTTGAATAAAAATGCAGGGTGCATAGTCCCTGGATTGAAATATCTCAAATATCTCATGCTAGCTGTTCCTATAGACGCAAAGTCATTGCGCTAACTCTACAGTGAGGGAAAAAAGTATTTGATCCCCTGCTGATTTTCTATGTTTGCCCACTGACAAAGAAATTATCAGTCTATCATTTTAATGGTAGGTTTATTTGAACAGTGAGAGACAGAATAACATCAACATAATCCAGAAAAACGCATGTTAAAAATGTTATAAATTGATTTGCATTTTAATGAGGGAAATAAGTATTGACCCCCTCTCAATCAGAAAGATTTCTGGCTCCCAGGTGTCTTTTATACAGGTAATGAGCTGAGATTAGGAGCACACTCTTAAAGGGAGTGCTCCTAATCTCAGTTTGTTACCTGTATAAAAGACACCTGTCCACAGAAGCAATCAATCAATCAGATTCCAAACTCTCCACCATGGCCAAGACCAAAGAGTTCTCCAATGATGTCAGGGACAAGATTGTAGACCTACACAAGGCTGGAATGGGCTACAAGACCATCGCCAAGCAGCTTGGTGAGAAGGTGACAACAGTTGGTGCGATTATTCGCAACTGTAAATCTCCCTCGGCCTGGGGCTCCATGCAAGATCTCACCTCGTGGAGTTGCAATGATCATGAGAACGGTGAGGAATCAGCCCAGAACTACACGGGAGGATCTTGTCAATGATCTCAAGGCAGCTGGGACCATAGTCACCAAGAAAACAATTGGTAACACACTACGCCGTGAAGGACTGAAATCCTGCAGCGCCCGCAAGGTCCCCCTGCTCAAGAAAGCACATATAGAGGGCCGTCTGAAGTTTGCCAATGAACATCTGAATGATTCAGAGGGGAACTGGGTGAAAGTGTTGTGGTCAGATGAGACCAAAATGGAGCTCTTTGGCATCAACTCAACTCGCCGTGTTTGGAGGAGGAGGAATGCTGCCTATGAACCCAAGAACACCATCCCCACCGTCAAACATGGAGGTGGAAACATTATGCTTTGAGGGTGTTTTTCTGCTAAGGGGACAGGACAACTTCACCGCATCAAAGGGACGATGGAGGGGGCCATGTACAGTCAAATCTTGGGTGAGAACCTCCTTCCCTCAGCCAGGGCATTGAAAATGGGTCGTGGATGACCCAAAACACACGGCCAAGGCAACAAAGGAGTGGCTCAAGAAGAAGCACATTGAGGTCCTGGAGCGGCCTAGCCAGTCTCCAGACCTTAATCCCATAGAAAATCTGTGGAGGGAGCTGAAGGTTCGAGTTGCCAAACGTCAGCCTCGAAACCTTAATGACTTGGAGAAGATCTGCAAAGAGGAGTGGGACAAAATTGATTTTTTTTGTAGTTATTCTGTCTCTCACTGTTCAAATAAACCTACCATTAAAATTATAGACTGATCATTTCTTTGTCAGTGGGCAAACGTACAAAATCAGCAGGGCATCAAATACTTTTGTCCCTCACTGTAGTTAGCAATTGTGTTAATGCTAATTAGCAACTTCCTTCAAACTGAACACAGACACAAAATTGTATCCACGAGTTCATTTGACTCGGAAGTAGATGTCTGCGTTCCAAATGGCACCATGTTCCATTTATAGTGCACCACTTTTGACCAGGGTCCATAGGTAAATATTTAACTATATAGGGAATAGGGTGAGATTTTGGGACGCACACAATCACTTTATCTCTTCATCCTCTGTCTAGATAATACAAACTCTAACCTCTCAGCTCACAGCAATCTCCAGGATGTGATTGGTCAAATCCCTTCTTTTTTCTCTCTCTCTCTCTCTCTCTCTATATATATATATATATATATATATATATATATATATATATATATATATATATATATATACGTGTAAGAGGATTGTGTATACGTTAAGACCGTTCGTTGGTTGGGAGGTCCAGGAAAGTCACTTCTTATTTCAATCTAGTCTGTCATAGCAGGGTCTGGTCGAGTGGTCTCGCTGAAGACCCTGCAAAACTCGAAGGGTGCGTCCCAAATAGCACCCTATTCCCTATTTAGTGCACTACTTTTGACCAGAGCCCATATGGGCCCTAGTGCACTATATAGGGAATAGGGTGCTATTTGGGATACAACACAAGTGGTGAGAGTTCGATCTCCAAAGAGTCAGATACTGCCACAGAATTAAATAGAGCATATTATGTTGTATCTCTATGGATAGTCATTGAGACAGAGACATGACTGGATTTATCAAGCACATCTAACCAAGCCTATAACACCCGACCCAACCATATAATGAACTGTGTTGGTGCTCGGGCCTCGCCTAGAATAGAAATGAGTCCAGAAACACAAGCACCTTTCTGTCTGCATAGAGGAGATTCTGAGAACAATGACAAGTGTTTTTGTCCGTACTCCCTGACAAAGGCCATGCTAAAATGCTGCAGAGTTTTAAATATTTTGTTTTATTGAATGCCATCATAATGAAGGCCTTTTAACTCTATGAAGAATACCTTGGTCCTTTTCAGGCTGTGGACAAACAATAGTCAACATAATGGGCATATGACATGCATCTGTGAATCACTTGAAACTCATAGGTAATTGATTTATAATTGGTCCATTCAACTGAATGTAATCTGATTTCATTTTATATTCACATTTCAGCCGACCATCTTTGGGACGTTGACCAATGAGAAGACACATTATGATAACAAAAGAGTAAGTCACTTCCTCCTGAACTTATTTTTGATTGGCCGTGGGCAAACATTGTGGCTTCTGATTGGCTGTGGTTAAACACTGTGCAGTGTTGATTGGCTGTGGTTAAACATTGAGCTTCTGATTGGCCCTGGTTATAAATGGTGCTATGTTTGGTGGGATTGTTGTCCAGTGCTTGTGGTGGGATACAGTGACCTCATTATGGAGACGATTGGGTTGGGCATCGTATTAGTCATCCATTGTTTTATTTGCTGTATTTGGATGAGATCCATACAAACCATAATAATCACCTGTAGGTTTTTTACAAAAAACACACTCCAGAAAAGGTTATGAGGATACTAGAATGATCCCATGAAGAGTAGTGAGACTGCTCTACCTGGGCAGCCGGGCAAGCAGCCACACTAGTCTATGCCAATGGACAGATGGCATCAGACGCTATAAAGCTGGACTCTTTGCTAGCAGTCCCCTTGTTTTGCTCAGCGCAGGGACCCACCGCGGCCTCCCTGCCTCTCTGTTCGAGGTGAAATGCAAATGACGATGGCAGCCCAGCCCCCTTCAAAAGGACCAATTAACAGCCAGCAAAGGAGATGAGGTTGATTGGCTAGTTAGATATATTGGGGAGGTGTGTGCGTAGGGCCCATATGGCTCTGGTCAAAAGTAGTGCACTATGTAGGGAATAGGGTGCCATTCTCTGGTCAAAAGTAGTGCACTATATAGGGAATAGGGTGCCATTCTCTGGTCTAAAGTAGTGCACTATATAGGGAATAGGGTGCCGTTCTCTGGTCTAAAGTAGTGCACTATATAGGGAATAGGGTGCCATTCTCTGGTCTAAAGTAGTGCACTATATAGGGAATAGGGTGTCATAGGGCTCTGGTCTAAAGTAGTACACTATATAGGGAATAGGGTGCCATTCTCTGGTCTAAAGTAGTGCACTATGTAGGGAATAGGGTGCCATTCTCTGGTCTAAAGTAGTGCACTATATAGGGAATAGGGTGCCATTCTCTGGTCTAAAGTAGTGCACTATATAGGGAATAGGGTGTCATAGGGCTCTGGTCTAAAGTAGTACACTATATAGGGAATAGGGTGCCATTCTCTGGTCTAAAGTAGTGCACTATGTAGGGAATAGGGTGCCATTCTCTGGTCTAAAGTAGTGCACTATATAGGGAATAGGGTGTCATTGGCTCTGGTCTAAAGTAGTACACTATATAGGGAATAGGGTACCATTCTCTGGTCTAAAGTAGTGCACTATATGGGAATAGGGTGCCATTCTCTGGTCTAAAGTAGTGCACTATATAGGGAATAGGGTGCCATTCTCTGGTCTAAAGTAGTGCACTATATAGGGAATAGGGTGCCATTCTCTGGTCTAAAGTAGTACACTATATAGGGAATAGGGTGCCATTCTCTGGTCTAAAGTAGTGCTCTATATGGGAATAGGGTTCCATTCTCTGGTCTAAAGTAGTACACTATATAGGGAATAGGGTGCCATTCTCTGGTCTAAAGTAGTGCACTATATAGGGAATAGGGTGCCATTCTCTGGTCTAAAGTAGTGCTCTATATAGGGAATAGGTGCCATTCTCTGGTCTAAAGTAGTGCACTATAGGGAATAGGGTGCCATTCTCTGGTCTAAGGAGTAGTGCACTACGAGATCTGAGCCTTGCCTGGCAAATGACTTATTTAAGCACTTAGCCCCGAGGCTCACGAAGCGGCTAGATTTAGAGACGAGCACCATTCCTCATTTATCAGAAAACGATACAAGGCTCTTTATGTTTGTGTGCCCCATCTCTCTCCCAGTCCTGGACCAGCTCCCATGGGAACTCAGGGTGTCCTCCTGGCTGGGATCTGACTTGAGTGTTTCTCTATGCAAACCAGTGTGTTTTGGTTCCTGGAGCACAGCTATGGCGCTTCTCTATTGAGTCACAGGTGGGTGATATGTTGGGGAAAAAAGTGCATTGAGATACATATTGCTCTATTTAATTCTGTGGGAAATCCCCAGAGCAGCTCTCTACTGGCTGCTAGACTGTTACTAGTGCTGGTCCACAGCCAGGCTTGATGGATTTATTTCTATCTAGAGTGAGAGGGAAGCAAGGGAAGTGGAATATATCAATTTGGCAACTCCCCCCTCTGGTCTAAAGTAGTGCAATATATAGGGAATATGATGCCACTTTTTACTCAGTCAAAGTGAAATCTTCCTAGATTTCAGTCGCAGGTTGGTATTTATTGTCACGAATCTTGCCCTGGAGGCAGCTCTGCAGAGTGGTCAATACCTGGCACAGCCACAAAGTCATAAAATCAAGATTTTAAACCTAACCTTAACGCTAACCTTAACCATACTGCTAACCTAACAGCCAAAGTACAGTATGTGATTTCCTTCAGTACGCCATGTCTGCTAAATAGTGCACTACCCAGCTAAGAAGGAACGTAACTGAGACATTTGTAACGTTCCCCTGAAGTCTTCCAGAGGTACTGAATGCCATAGCCCGTTTGGGACGTTACAGGCACGTTCATAACGTTTCTAATAAGTATTACAGAGGTTATAAATATCAGGTCGCTATGCTCATGAAGCGGCTAGATTGGGCTCCCGAGTGGCGCAGTGGTCTAAGGCACTGCATCTCAGTGCTTGAGACGTCACTACAGACCCCCTGGTTCGATTCCAGGATGTATCACAACCGGACGTGATTGGGAATCCCATAAGGCGGCGCACAATTGGCCCAGTGTCGTCCGGGTTTGGCCGGTGTAGGCCGTCATTGTAAATAAGAATTTGTTCTTAACTGACTTGCCTAGTTAAATAAAGGTAAAAAAAAAAAAAAGTCCATGAATATCATGTTATTTTGGAGATATCCCAGGAACATTTCATAACGTCACATTTAGAGCTATGGTTTGTCTTCATTATGACGTTACAATCGGAACGATAGAAATACATTTTTGGAACATCGTCTGTAAGTTTCACAATAAAACGTTATTATAACTTTGTGGTCACGTCCTGGAACGTAATTTTGTTAGCTGGGTATGCAGAGCTCTGGTCAAAAGTAGTGCACTATATAGGGAATATGGGGGGCTATTTGGGACGCAGCTGACGGCAGAAAGGGTTCTTCTGGGAAACAAAGCTCTCTGTTTTAACTATAGGTTATATCATGGCTTGTATAGGGAATATATAATTTTATATATTTATATATATTTAAATATATAGGGAATATGGGGCTATTTGGGATGCAGCAACACACTATGATCTCTCTCCAACAGCACTATGATCTCTCTCCAACAGCACTACTCCACCCTTGGAAAGAGGAAGTGAAGCCAAAGCAAAAGGGTGGGAAATCTGTTCTACCAGACAAACATTTTTTAAATCTGTAACTAAGTGAAAACTGTGTGTGTGTGTGTGTGTGTGTGTGTGTGTTAAGCCAGCACAATCTTTGAAACCACCAACCACCAATGCGCAGCGTCAGTATGTGGAGAGCGTGAATAGCAGGACTACAATGTGTTGAGAGAGACGGGTGTAACAATGTGTCAGGTGTTAATCTGAGGGTCTACACCAGGGTTCTTCAATTCCGGTCCTGGAGGGCTGAAACACTTCTGTTTTTTATTTCTACCTGGTAGTTAATTGCACTCACCTGGTGTACCAGGTCTGAATTAGCCCCTGATTAGAAGGAGAGGATGAAAAACAGAGGTGTTTCGGCCCTCCAGGACCGGAATTGAAGAACCCTGTTCTATACAGTCGCCTCTATTTGTTGTAATTGGCTTCTTTTTATATAATGATAGAGACATACTCTTCAAGGGTATTTTGGTTTATTGTCAATATTAGATTTCCAATAACTCAGTATAATACTCAGTAAATCCACATGTTTTTTTTTTTCTAGGGGTAATTGGTTTCCTTTCTGTTGTTGTTTATTGTTCTGTTGTTGTTTATTGTTCATGTTCTGTTTCCTTTCTGTTCTTGTTAGGACAAAGGGTCACATGGTTTGTCTTTGTTCTGGATAAAAACCAGGGTTATGTAGCTATGTCTGTTCTACTGTCATTAGATGGAACCTTTCTTTCCAATCAATCAGTCCGGAGGACCGTTGACGGCGTTACGCTCAGAAGCCCTGTTCTCTCATCCAAGCCTTGTGTGTGATATCTCCCCTAGCTAAGCTGTCGTGTGTGTGTGTGTGTGTGTGTGTGTGTGTGTGTGTGTGTGTGTGTGTGTGTGTGCGTGTGCGGGTTCAAACTATTTTTAATGGCTGGTATTGAATGATGAAGAGGTTGACTGGTCTTCCTCTGTACGCAATCTTCTGCCAACTCTGACTTGAAAGGAACAATTCTCCCACCAGCCACACAGCTTGAAATGGGCCTGTGTTTGACACAGAAGTCACTGTACATGTGTTCTCTCATCTTTCTAGATGGACAATAACATATGGTGCTGCTGATGTCAAAATGACGTTGATTCCTACTTTGTTTTGTCATCCTGAACTCAAGGCTCATAGGCTGGAGGGTATTTGCGCTGGAGGCTCTTGGGCTGGAGGTTCATAGGCTGGAGGCTGGAGGCTCATGGGCTGGAGGCTGGAGGTTCATAGGCTGGAGTCTCATAGGCTGGAGGTTCATAGGCTGGAGGCTGGAGGCTCATGGGCTGGAGGCTGGAGGTTCATAGGCTGGAGGCTCTTAGGCTAGAGGTTCATAGGCTGGAGGCTCATGGGCTGGAGGCTGGAGGCTCATGGGCAGGAGGCTGGAGGCTCATGGGCTGGAGGCTGGAGGCTCATGGGCTGGAGGCTGGAGGCTCATGGGCTGGAGGCTGGAGGTTCATAGGCTGGAGGCTGGAGTCTCATGGGCTGGAGGTTCATGGATTGGAGGTTCATGGGCTGGAGGTTCATAGGCTGGAGGCTCTTAGGCTAGAGGTTCATAGGCTGGAGGTTCATGGGCTGGAGGTTCATGGGCTGGAGGTTCATGGGCTGGAGGTTCATGGGTTGGAGGCTCTTAGGCTGGAGGTTCATGGGCTGGAGGTTCATGGGCTGGAGGTTCATGGGCTGGAGGTTCATAGGCTGGAGGCTCATGGGCTGGAGGCTGGAGGCTCATGGGCTGGAGGCTGGAGGCTCATGGGCTGGAGGCTGGAGGCTCATGGGCTGGAGGCTGGAGGCTCATGGGCTGGAGGCTGGAGGCTCATGGGCTGGAGGCTGGAGGTTCATAGGCTGGAGGCTGGAGTCTCATGGGCTGGAGGTTCATGGATTGGAGGTTCATGGGCTGGAGGTTCATAGGCTGGAGGCTCTTAGGCTAGAGGTTCATAGGCTGGAGGTTCATGGGCTGGAGGTTCATGGGCTGGAGGTTCATGGGCTGGAGGTTCATGGGCTGGAGGTTCATGGGCTGGAGGTTCATGGGCTGGAGGTTCATAGGCTGGAGGCTCTTAGGCTAGAGGTTCATAGGCTGGAGGTTCATGGGCTGGAGGTTCATGGGTTGGAGGCTCTTAGGCTGGAGGTTCATGGGCTGGAGGTTCATGGGCTGGAGGTTCATGGGCTGGAGGTTCATGGGCTGGAGGTTCATAGGCTGGAGGCTCTTAGGCTAGAGGTTCATAGGCTGGAGGTTCATGGGCTGGAGGTTCATGGGTTGGAGGCTCTTAGGCTGGAGGTTCATGGGCTGGAGGTTCATGGGCTGGAGGTTCATGGGCTGGAGGTTCATGGGCTGGAGGTTCATAGGCTGGAGGGTATTTGCGCTGGAGGCTCTTAGGCTAGAGGTTCATAGGCTGGAGGCTGGAGGCTCTTAGGCTGGAGGTTCATGGGCTGGAGGTTCATAGGCTGGAGGTTCATGGGCTGGAGTTTAATGGGCTGGAGGCTCATGGGCTGGAGGTTAATGGGCTGGAGGCTCATGGGCTGGAGGTTCATAGGCTGGAGGCTCATGGGCTGGAGGCTCATGGGCTGGAGGTTAATGGGCTGGAGGCTCATGGGCTGGAGGTTCATAGGCTGGAGGTTCATGGGCTGGAGGTTCATAGGCTGGAGGCTCATGGGCTGGAGGCTCATGGGCTGGAGGTTAATGGGCTGGAGGCTCATGGGCTGGAGGTTCATAGGCTGGAGGTTCATAGGCTGGAGGCTCATGGGCTGGAGGTTCATAGGCTGGAGGTTCATAGGCTGGAGGCTCATGGGCTGGAGGTTCATAGGCTGGAGGTTCATAGGCTGGAGGCTCATGGGCTGGAGGTTAATGGGCTGGAGGCTCATGGGCTGGAGGTTCATGGGCTGGAGGTTCATGGGCTGGAGGTTCATGATTACCTTTCTGATCCTGACTGTAGTGAGTGTTATTTTCAAGGCAAAACATTCATCCACTGAACATGTCCAGCATAAGCTATTGATGGGCAGAGGAAGACATTTGTCAAGGTTTCTCGTGATTCAGGTAGCCTTTGTGTATAGGCCTCATTACCATACTATACATGATGTATCCCCTGTGTAGCTCCATACATCATTGAAAGAAGATAGAACTCAGTAACATGATCAACTCAAGGACAGTATATTGGAATGTGTCACGTCTCCTCCCGTTGCTCCCCTCCGGCGCTCTGATTCGCCGCTCTACTGAGCCACCGGTCTGAGCGCACCACCTCGGCAAACACAGGAATGGAAACCCAACGCACCCTAATCACTTCCAGCGCACCTGCACCTCATCATCTCATCACCACCCCTATATAGCCCTGGACTGTTCAGTGTTGTGTTGTGTGTGATTGTTAGTGTCATGTCCTCGCGCTTTGTTGTTCTCTTGCTCAGTGTTTAGTAAACCTTTACATTGTTGATTCCTGCGTCTGCGTCCTGCCTCTTCATATCCTCAGTACTCGTCACAGAATGAGGATGAATTTTCGTCTCAAGGACAATTTTTTTTTTAACGTATGTTACAATGGAAATAAACTATTCCAAACAGTTTTTGTCATACATGTAAAAAAGAAGGAAACCGGTTTTGATGGGACCGTACCGTCTGGTCTGCTCTGCAAAGCTTCCAATTCTCTACCCCAGCTGTCTCCCTGAAACAAAGTTGTTTTTCCTTTACAGATCAGCTCTTAATTTGACCAGTTTCTCACAGCAGGAAAATAATCCTGACAGCAACAGGAAATTAATGGCCATTTTTGTAGGGGCTGATACATTTTTTGTTAGGATAAATCAAGTCTTTTAAAGTGGAAATTACAAACGTTTGAAGCCTTTTTAAACCTTGAATGACTGACCAAATGGAGATATTTTACCTGTATGTGAAGCAGCAGAAAGCAAACTCTTCACCTCGTAAAACTGAGAAGGCTGACCTTCCTGTCGCTGTCAGGTGATTAGGGTGCGTTGGGTTTCCATTCCGGTGTTTGCCGAGGTGGTGCGCTCAGACCGGTGGCTCAGTAGGACCGGCGAATCAGAGCGCCGGAGGGGAGCAACGGGAGGAGACGTGACACATTCCAATATACTGTCCTTGAGTTGATCATGTTACTGAGTTCTATCTTCTTTCAATGATGTATGGAGCTACACAGAGGATACATAATGTATAGTATGGTAATGAGGCCTGTACACAAAGGCTACCTGAATCACGAGAAACCTTGACAAATGTCTTCCTCTGCCCATCAATAGCTTATGCTGGATGGACCCTAATCTCTATATAGCGCACTACTTTTGACCATTGCCCATAAGGCTCCATATTCAATAGGGTACCATTGGGCACTCAGCCTTTGTCTTTCCGACTGGTGTTCTGATAAAGAGCTGACTGTGGCTCTTTCTGCTTGGACAGAGTGTGTGTGTGTGTGTGTGTGTGTGTGTGTGTGTGTGTGTGTGTGTGTGTGTGTGTGTGTGTGTGCGCGTGCGTGCGTGCGTGCGTGCGTGCATGCGTGAGTAACTATAACAACCACAGAACCAACCCCTTGGTTATATTACCCCACTGTGACTTCTTTTGCGTTTGGTAATGGGATTTCTGCTTTACCCCTAGACCCTAAAGACACTGGAAGCTGTTTATGCATTATGTTAATTCAGAACAGGAGAGGCATCATTTAGCTCAATTAAACAATGTAAGGAGTAAGGGGAGGAGAGGAGGAGGAGGGGAGAGGGGGAGTAGGGGGGAGAGGAGGAGGATGGTAAAAATGGAGAGGGGGAGAGGGGGGAGAGGGAGAGGGGGAAGAGGGAGAGGGGGAGGAGTAGAGGAGGAGGTGGGTTATGTTTGAATGTTTTATTCATAACCTGTGGCAAGCAAAGGCTTTTTCAGTTAACTGAGATTAGATTTGTTAAGTCGTTTGTTAAATTGTACAACAGGATAAGTCTGTGTAAATTTGCATGCATGGTCTAGCAAGCAGCGCGGATGGCTGGTTGTTTACATAGGTACGTCTCAGAGGTGTGTGTGTGTGTGTGTGTGTGTGTGTGTGTGTGTGTGACAAACAGCATTACCAAGGTAAATATTAGACCTTTATTTAGATTAGTTGTTATCTCAGTGGACATCTTGAAGTTTTCACACTTTAAAAAATTTCCAAACCTGAGCGAAGAAATGTCAAGGTCGAGTTGTGTTTGAGCTGAGAGCAATTATAATATACTACATCGACCATTTGAACACTATCAAAAAATATTATTATAGAAGACATTTGGATGAGATATTCTCTGCTAGGTCTACAACATCTGAAGCGTTGTGTTTTTTGTGTAACTTAATCTGTGAGATATAGCAATGTGTCAGACATTCTGATTCCTGACGGTAGTTGAAATTCTTTTAATCAGTGGCGTTTAGATGAAGGGGGCTGTATTTTCCAGTCATGTCCAGCTGAGGTCCTGGCTGCCTTTTAGGTCGAAATGTTGGTGGAAGTGGATCCACATCATCCTCTAGCACAGTGTGCCAACGGTCCTCTCCCTCTGGGGTAGTAGCCGCTGGTGCACTGGCCCTCCTCCGCTTCTGGGCCTCTTCGCACCTCTAGATGGCTGGGCGGGGCGGGGGTGGAGCCAGAGACTCCAGCATGGGGTCAGACTGGAGGTTACCAATTCCTACGTTTGCATGATTGGGGGATGGAAGACTTTACATTTACATTTACATTTTAGTCATTTAGCAGACGCTCTTATCCAGAGCGACTTACAGGAGCAATTAGGGTTAAGTGCCTTGCTCAAGGGCACATTAACGTCATTTAGCAGACGCTCTTAGCCAGAGCGACTCACAAATTGGTGCGTTCACCCTATAGCCAGTGGGATAACCACTTTACAATTTGGGGGGGGGGGTTAGAAGGATTACTTTATCCTATCCCAGGTATTCCTTAAAGAGGTGGGGTTTCAAATGTCTCCGGAAGGTGGTGAGTGACTCCGCTGTCCTGGCGTCGTGAGGGAGCTTGTTCCACCATTGGGGTGCCAGAGCAGCGAACAGTTTTGACTGGGCTGAGCGGGAGCTATGCTTCCGCAGAGGAAGGGAGCCAGCAGGCCGGAGGTGGATGAACGCAATGCCCTCGTTTGGGTGTAGGGACTGATCAGAGCCTGAAGGTACAGAGGTGCCGTTCCCCTCACTGCTCCATAGGCAAGCACCATGGTCTTGTAGCGGATGCGAGCTTCAACTGGAAGCCAGTGGAGTGTGCGGAGGAGGGGGGTGACGTGAGAGAACTTGGGAAGGTTGAACACCAGACGGGCTGCGGCATTCTGGATGAGTTGTAGGGGTTTAATGGCACAGGCAGGGAGGCCAGCCAACAGCGAGTTGCAGTAGTCCAGACGGGAGATGACAAGTGCCTGGATTAGGACCTGTGCCGCTTCCTGTGTAAGGCAGGGTCGTACTCTCCGAATGTTGTAGAGCATGAACCTGCAGGAGCGGGTCACCGCCTTGATGTTGGCGGAGAACGACAGGGGTGTTGTCCAGGGTCACGCCTAGGCTCTTCGCACTCTGGGAGGAGGACACAGCGGAGTTGTCAACCGTGATGGCGAGATCATGGAACGGGCAGTCCTTCCCCGGGAGGAAGAGCAGCTCCGTCTTGCCAGGGTTCAGCTTGAGGTGGTGATCCGTCATCCATACTGATATGTCTGCCAGACATGCAGAGATGCGATTCGCCACCTGGTTATCAGAAGGGAGAAAGGAGAAGATTAGTTGTGTATCGTCAGCGTAGCAATGATAGGAAAGGCCATGTGAGGATATGACAGAGCCAAGTGACTTGGTGTATAGGGAGAAAAGGAGAGGGCCTAGAACTGAGCCCTGGGGGACACCAGTGGTGAGAGCACGTGGTGCGGAGACAGCTTCTCGCCACGCCACTTGGTAGGAGCGACCGGTCAGGTAGGACGCAATCCAGGGAGTGAGCCGCGCCGGAGATGCCCAGCTCGGAGAGGGTGGAGAGGAGGATCTGATGGTTCACAGTATCAAAGGCAGCAGACAGGTCTAGAAGGACAAGAGCAGAGGAGAGAGAGTTAGCTTTAGCAGTGCGGAGAGTCTCCGTGACACAGAGAAGAGCAGTCTCAGTTGAATGACCAGTCCTGAAACCTGATTGGTTTGGATCAAGAAGGTCATTCTGAGAGAGATAGCAAGAGAGTTGGCTAAAGACGGCACGCTCAATAGTTTTGGAAAGAAAAGAAAGAAGGGATACTGGTCTGTAGTTGTTGACATCAGTGGGGTCGAGTGTTGGTTTTTTGAGAAGGGGAGCAACTCTCGCTCTCTTGAAGACGGAAGGGACATGGCCAGCGGTCAAGGATGAGTTGATCAGCGAGGTGAGGTAGGGGAGAAGGTCACCGGAGATGGTCTGGAGAAGGGAGGAGGGGATGGGGTCAAGCGGGCAGGTTGTTGGGCGGCCTGCAGTCACAAGTCGCAGAAGACTTGAATGTGGTCTCTTTTGGAGTTGGATCCCAGAGGTCATCTCTACCACTACTGAGGATAGTTATTTACTTATCAGTTAGAACTCAGGTTTACTATTATTTATTACTTATACTTTTATGTATTATTTTATTTAACCTTTATTTTAGCAGGGGGCTAGCCCTGCATCAATATTTTTACGGATGAGCCCTGCATCAATACATCAAATACACAACACATATCTATAAACATATACAGTATATTATATAGAGTATGGGGAACACACAATCACTATAATGAAATATGTGGACCAATAGACAATAAGACGCTCAAAAACCACAGCCATAGCCAACATAACATACACATAGGCTATGCTAATACACTGTATGGCTCAGGTCTATGTATCGACAGTTGAAGTCGGAAGTTTACATACACCTTAGCCAAATACATTTAAACTCAGTTTTTCCACAATTCCTGACATTTAATCCTAGTAAAAATCCCCTGTCTTAGGTCAGTTAGGATCACCACTTTATTTTGAGAATGTGAAATGTGAATGTGGTCCTCTGTAGCTCAGCTGGTAGAGCACGGCGCTTGTAACGCCAAGGTAGTGGGTTCGATCCCCGGGACCACCCATACACAAAAAAATTTATGCACGCATGACTGTAAGTCGCTTTGGATAAAAGCGTCTGCTAAATGGCATATTATTATTATTATAAATGTCAGAATAATAGTAGAGAGAAAGATTTCTTTCAGCTTTTATTTCTTTCATCACATTCCAAGTGGATCAGAAGTTTACATACACTCAATTAGTATTTGGAAGCATTGCCTTTAAATTGTTTAATTTGGGTCAAATGTTTCGGGTAGCCTTCCACAAGCTTCCCACAATAAGTTGGGTGAATTTTGGCCCATTCCTCCTGACAGAGCTGGTGTAACTGAGTCAGATTTGTAGGCCTTCTTGCTCGCACATGCTTTTTCAGTTCTGCCCACACATTTTCTATAGGATTGCGGTCAGGGCTTTGTGATGGCCACTCCAATACCTTGACTTTGTTGTCCTTAAGCCATTTTTCCACAACTTTGGAGGTATGCTTGGGGTCATTGTCCATTTGGAAGACCATTTGTGACCAAGCTTTAACCTCCTGACTGATGTCTTGAGATGTTGCTTCAATATATCCACATAACTTTCCTTCCTCATGATGCCATCTATTTTGTGAAGTGCACCGGTCCCTCCTGCAGCAAAGCACCCCCACAGCATGATGCTGCCACCCCCGTGCTTCACGGTTGGGATGGTGTTCTTTGGCTTGCAAGCTGCCCCTTTGTCCTCCAAACATAACGATGGTCATTATGGCCAAACAGTTCTATTTTTGTTTAATCAGACCAGAGGACATTTCTCCAAAAAGTACAATCTTTGTCCCCATGTGCATTTGCAAACTGTAGTCTGGCTTTTTTATGGCAGTTTTGGAGCAGTGGCTTCTTCCTTGTTGAGCGGTCTTTCAGGTTATGTCGATATAGGACTCGTTTTACTGTGGATATAGATACTTTTGTACCTGTTTCCTCCAGCATCTTCACAAGGGCCTTTGCTGTTGTTCTGGGATTGATTTGCACTTTTCGCACCAAAGTACGTTCATCTCTAGGAGACAGAACGCGTCTCCTTCCTGAGCGGTATGACGGCTGCGTGGTCCCGTGGTGTTTATACTTGCGTACTATTGTTTGTACAGATGAACGTGGTACCTTCAGGCATTTGGAAATTGCTCCCAAGGATGAACCAGACTTGTGGAGGTCTACAAATTTTTTTCTGAGGTCTTGGCTGATTTATTTTGATTTTCCCATGATGTCAAGCAAAGAGGCACAGAGTTTGAAGGTAGGCCTTGAAATACATCCACAGGTACACCTCCAATTGACTCAAATTATTTCAATTAGCCTATCAGAAGCTTCTAAAGCCATGACATAATTGTCTGAAATTTTCCAAGCTGTTTAAAGGCACAGTCAACTTAGTGTATGTAAACTTCTGACCCACTGGAATTGTGATACAGTGAATTATAAGTGTCTGTAAACAATTGTTGAAAAATTACTTGTGTCATACACAAAGTAGATGTCCTAACCGACTTGCCAAAACTATAGTTTGTTAACAATAAATTTGTGGAGTGGTTGAAAAAACGAGTTTTAATGACTCCAACCTAAGTGTATGTAATCTTCCGACATCAACTGTATATACAAATGAATATGTAACACGTTTCATCTCTTTCCTACCCTCACTCCACTTTGTTAGGGAGCAGGCGTAGGGTCCTCTCTTCATCATGATACCCATAGAAACGTATTTGCCCAGCCAGAAACCATTTAACCAAATAGCCTATACAGACAGAGATTCAGTGAAACAAAATCACATTGATTGATTATCAGAAAAATCAGTGAATGGGCCTCCCGAGTGGCGCAGTGGTCTAAGGCACTGCATCGCAGCGCTTGAGGCATCGCTACAGACCCGGGTTCGATCCCAGGCTGTCACACAACTGGCCGTGACCAGGAGTCCCATAGGGCGGCGTCTGGGTTAGGGTTTGGCCGGGGGGCTTTACTTGGCTCATCGCGCTCTAGCGACTCCTTGTGGCAGGCCTGTCGCCTTCAGGCTGACTTCGGTCGTCAGTTGAACGAATGATCCACTTGTTTAACTACATAACATTGTTTCACGCCTTGATTGTCATGGATTCACATGCAGAACTGATGTCCTCTCTCAATGACTTACAGAATTGCTGTCATCTTGCTGTTCTTCTGTTTAAACTCATCAAGCTGACCCTGGGAGAATTGCAAACTGTTCTTCAGGTCTCTGGTCAGATTGTCTATTATTTTATTAGTGACCCCAAAATGATAGAAATGGACAAAAAAATTATAAAAAAATTAAGATTATTTATATTGGGTGGTTGTCCCACTAGCTATCATAAGTTGAATGCACCAAGTTGTAAGTCGCTCTGGATAAGAGCGTCTGCTAAATGACTAAAATGTAAATGTAAAAATGTATTTGGACACAACACTTGAAGCTATTTTCTTGTTGTTGTTATAACAACTGCTTGTAGAACTCTTCTTGTTTGTTTAAAAGATCCTTCACCTGTGATAGAGAGACACCGCTGTCCTCAACGGTACTCCCACCGGCTTTGGACTTTGTCATGGTAGCAACGTAGGCTAACGATGGTACTATACGAATTTCCAGCCAGCACAGCTCGCAGGGCCAATGGAAACTTCAACAAATAGCAGGGATTTAAACAGCCACAAGCCCGGGACTATACACGTCCCAGCAACAAGGGCTAACCGCGTCGCGGGCTGTGTTCAACCTGTCAAGGAAACCTGGCAAGCTTGATAGCTAGCAGCTAAGCAGCAGCTCTTCAGACTTTATGGTTTGGCAGTATCCCGGGAAAGATAGTAGCGGTCCCAGCAACTGAGGCTAACCGAGTGGCGGGATCCAAATTAAACAGGTAGGCTAGTAAACATATATATATTTTTTTTTAAGAAAACACTTTTTCAGAAACGTTCAAAAACAAACAAACGGAGCTCTCTCTCATTCCGCGTTCAGCATGCGTCGTGCTCTGATGAAGTAGTTGAGGTAGTTGTTATCTACAATGTAACACATTGAGTAAACTTGAAAGTATCTGGTATTTACATGGTATTAGCAACAGCTTAATTTTACAGCCCTCTACCTCCTACATTTTCTTCATATCATGTTTCTTTAGACCTGTCTAAAATAAACAATCCATTTATTGTGATGGTGTTGTCACGATCGTCTTCAAAAGGAGCAGACCAATACGCAGCGTGTTGAGCGAACATGATGACTTTATTATACTAAAGTGCAAAAACAATAAACAATTCGTGAAGTCCACAGTTACAATGACCGTAAAGGAACAAAAACCCACAACACTAAGGTGAACACTGACAGTTTAAATATGGCTCCCAATCAGAGATAACGAGCCGACAGCTGACACTCGTTACCACTGATTGGGAGTCACACGACCAAACAATGAAACACAACCAAATACAACACAACCAAATGAACACACCCTGGCTCAAAATACACAGTCCCGGAGCCAGAGCGTGACAGTACCCCCCCCTAAAGGCGCGGACTCCGACCGCGCCTACACCCCAAATAGGGAAGGGCTGGGTGGGTATTGCTCCTCGGAGGCGGCTCCGGCCCGGGCTTGACCACCACCCTACTACAATCCCCCGTAGTGTCCCCAGTCCGATCTGACCCAGTTAGCTGGATCAGGACTGCCGACGCGCACCCCCTGGCTTGGCGCGTGAGGCAGGAATGGACCGGACCTGGCAGACGATACGCACCCTTTGCATGGTGCGTGAGCCGGAACAGGCCTCACCAGGCTGAAGACTCGCATCCCTGGCTTGGTGCGAGTAGCAGGAATGGGCTGAATCCGGCTGACGACTCGCACCCTTGGCTTGGTGCGAGTAGCAGGAATGGGCTGAATCCGGCTGACGACTCGCACCCTTGGCTTGGTGCGAGTAGCAGGAATGGGCTGAATCCGGCTGACGACTCGCACCCTTGGCTTGGTGCGAGTAGCAGGAATGGGCTGAATCCGGCTGACGACTCGCATCCTTGGCTTGGTGCGAGTAGCAGGAATGGGCTGAATCCGGCTGACGACTCGCACTTTGGCTTGTTGCGAGTAGCAGGAATGGGCCGGACTGGGCTGGCGACGTGCACCACAGACCTGGTGCGGAGAGCAGGAACGGGCAGAGCCGGGCTGACGAGACGCACCACAGGCTTGATGCGGAGAGCAGGCACGGGCCGTGCCGGACTGACGACGCACACCACTGGCTTGGTGCGGGAAGCTTGGATGGGCCGGACTGTACTGGGGACACACACCACTGGTCCTACACTGGGATCTGGAACGGGCCGGACCGGACTGGCAACACACGCCAGTACCTCTCGCCGTGCCTCTACTTCCTCCATCCCCTCTTCGACCAGTGGCCCCCGTAACCCGGCGGCCTTCTCCGGCAACCCACTGGGCCGCTCTATCGCGGCCTCCTGCTGGTCCGACGTCGTGAGCCCCCCCCTAAAAATTTTCGGGGCGTCTCTCCTACCCGTGGACCAGGTCTCCATGTCCCTCGCCAGCCTCTCGCCCTTCTGCCATAATGTCAAGCCCTTCTCTTCCTCACTCGGCTTGACCCAGTCCAGGAGGCGAAGGAGATCTGTGAGGGATCTCCCTGGCGATGGCTCCTGGACACGCTGCTTGGTCCCATCTTGGTGGGTTTTTCTGTCACGTTTCGTCGTTGTTTGTTTGTAGTGAGTACTTTAATTTAATAAAGTCATGTTCGCTCAACGCGCTGCGTATTGGTCTGCTCCTTTTGAAGACGTTCGTGACAGGTGTAAGCTATATTACATGGATTTATTAGACTTTTTTAAATGTAGATGTTCCAAAGGTCTGCATCAGTGGCTTGTAGGCTATGTGTGGAAGCCAGGAGATGCTAAATGTGTTTATGTTAATTAACGGTCAATTACCGTGAGACCGGCAGTTATTTGCTTGACAATCACCGGCTGACGAAATTTCGTGACTGCCACAGCCCTACTCCGACCTCCTACCTACCCTGTAAGTGTGAAGGTGGTACCATGTAACAACAGGCTAAGCTCACAGACAGATTTGCTGTTGCCTTTATGGGATGGAGCCCTCCTCTGGCTTCCATGCGATTTCAATGTGAGCTTGTCCGAGGTGACGGACTCGACAACAGTTGCTATCCATTGGAGCGCTGCGAAGGGTCAACTAAGAACAAAATTCTTATTTACAATGACGGAGTTACTTTACGTATCTTCTGACTTCATCCACTTGGTTTGTTTAAATGTGAGATCAAAGGAACAGCCTGCTCTATCCATCTAGACCTGGACTGTTGGACAGATCATATATATGGTATCAGACCTGTAGATTCTAGAATTACCAGAGTAGACATTACCTGTCGAATTGCTGTGTTCAGTGTGGTTTTACCCATTCTAGTAATTACATTTCTACGGTCTGTGCTACAAGAGCCAGAGGACTGTTATTGTTATTACAATCACATATTCCACCATTCTATTCCAACATGCTGTGCAACCTGAAATGTCATGGCTTCCTCTCCCATGCTGGCCACTCTATCTACAGTATAAAGCCCATCTGTGCCACTAGAGATCCTGGTTCGAATCCAGGCTGGTTCGAATCCAGGCTTTGTCGTAGCCGGCCGCGACCGGGAGACCCATGGGGCGGTGCACAATTGGCCCAGCGTCGTCCAGGGTAGGGGAGGGAATGGCCGGCAGGGATGTAGCTCAGTTGGAGCATGGCATTTGCAACGCCAGGGTTGTGGGTTCGATTCCCACGGGGGGCCTGTAAGTCGCTCTGGATAAGAGCGTCTGCTAAATGACTAAAATGTAAATGTAAATCTCTCTACCCCGAGGCCTCTCTATCTACAGTATAAAGCCCATCTCTCTACCCCGAGGCCTCTCTATCTACAGTATAAAGCCCATCTCTCTACCCTGAGGCCTCTATCTACAGTATAAAGCCCATCTCTCTACCCCGAGGCCTCTCTATCTACAGTATAAAGCCCATCTCTCTACCCTGAGGCCTCTATCTACAGTATAAAGCCCATCTCTCTACCCTGAGGCCTCTATCTACAGTATAAAGCCCATCTCTCTACCCTGAGGCCTCTATCTACAGTATAAAGCCCATCTCTCTACCCTGAGGCCTCTCTATCTACAGTATAAAGGCCATCTCTCTACCCCGAGGCCTCTCTATCTACAGTATAAAGCCCATCTCTCTACCCCGAGGCCTCTCTATCTACAGTATAAAGCCCATCTCTCTACCCCGAGGCCTCTCTATCTACAGTATAAAGCCCATCTCTCTACCCCGAGGCCTCTCTATCTACAGTATAAAGCCCATCTCTCTACCCCGAGGCCTCTCTCTCTACAGTATAAAGCCCATCTCTCTACCCCGAGGCCTCTCTATCTACAGTATAAAGCCCATCTCTCTACCCTGAGGCCTCTCTATCTACAGTATAAAGCCCATCTCTCTACCCTGAGGCCTCTATCTACAGTATAAAGCCCATCTCTCTACCCCGAGGCCTCTATCTACAGTATAAAGCCCATCTCTCTACCCCGAGGCCTCTCTATCTACAGTATAAAGCCCATCTCTCTACCCCTCTCTATCTACAGTATAAAGCCCATCTCTCTACCCTGAGGCCTCTATCTACAGTATAAAGCCCATCTCTCTACCCTGAGGCCTCTATCTACAGTATAAAGCCCATCTCTCTACCCTGAGGCCTCTATCTACAGTATAAAGCCCATCTCTCTACCCTGAGGCCTCTATCTACAGTCTAAAGCCCATCTCTCTACCCCGAGGCCTCTATCTACAGTATAAAGCCCATCTCTCTACCCCCCTCTATCTACAGTATAAAGCCCATCTCTCTATCCCGAGGCCTCTATCTACAGTATAAAGCCCATCTCTCTACCCCGAGGCCTCTATCTACAGTATAAAGCCCATCTCTCTACCCCGAGGCCTCTATCTACAGTATAAAGCCCATCTCTCTACCCCGAGGCCTCTCTATCTACAGTATAAAGCCCATCTCTCTACCCCGAGGCCTCTTATCTACAGTATAAAGCCCATCTCTCTACCCCGAGGCCTCTATCTACAGTATAAAGCCCATCTCTCTACCCCGAGGCCTCTCTATCTACAGTATAAAGCCCATCTCTCTACCCCGAGGCCTCTCTATCTACAGTATAAAGCCCATCTCTCTACCCTGAGGCCTCTATCTACAGTATAAAGCCCATCTCTCTACCCCGAGGCCTCTCTATCTACAGTATAAAGCCCATCTCTCTACCCCGAGGCCTCTCTATCTACAGTATAAAGCCCATCTCTCTACCCTGAGGCCTCTCTATCTACAGTATAAAGCCCATCTCTCTACCCCGAGGCCTCTCTATCTACAGTATAAAGCCCATCTCTCTACCCTGAGGCCTCTATCTACAGTATAAAGCCCATCTCTCTACCCTGAGGCCTCTCTATCTACAGTATAAAGCCCATCTCTCTACCCCGAGGCCTCTCTATCTACAGTATAAAGCCCATCTCTCTACCCTGAGGCCTCTCTATCTACAGTATAAAGCCCATCTCTCTACCCTGAGGCCTCTCTATCTACAGTATAAAGCCCATCTCTCTACCCTGAGGCCTCTATCTACAGTATAAAGCCCATCTCTCTACCCTGAGGCCTCTATCTACAGTATAAAGCCCATCTCTCTACCCCGAGGCCTCTCTATCTACAGTATAAAGCCCATCTCTCTACCCTGAGGCCTCTATCTACAGTATAAAGCCCATCTCTCTACCCTGAGGCCTCTATCTACAGTATAATAGTATATAGGCCAGACCCAGTTTGTTGACCTCTGACCCCCCCCTGCTTTTGAAGAACCTACAGCTGCTACTACCCTAATGGAGAATAGTGTGTGTGTGTCTGTGTGTGTGTGTGTGTGTGTGTGTGTGTGTCTGTGTCTGTTTGTGTGCGTGTGCGTCTGTGTGTGTGTCTGTGTCTGTGTCTGTGTCTGTGTGTGTGTGTGTGTGTGTCTGTGTGTGTGCGTGTGTGCGCGTGTGCGCGTGTGTTTGTGTGCGTGTGCGTGCGTGTGTGTGTGTGTGTTTCACTGTACTGTTGCTGATTCTGCCCTCCAACATGGGAGGGATGACATTGTGTACAGCTATGGCTTTGATGCCAGCTCAAACATCCCCTCCAGGATACACTCAAATCGGAATATTTCAAACTGTGTGTTGAAGCAGGGCTGTGTACTTTACAGCAGAGCTGTGTGTTGAAGGAGGGCTGTGTGTTGAAGCAGGGCTGTGTGTTGAAGCAGGGCTGTGTTCTTTACTGCAGAGCTGTGTGTTGAAGGAGGGCTGTGTGTTGAAGCAGGGCTGTGTGTTGAAGCAGAGCTGTGTGTTGAAGCAGGGCTGTGTGTTGAAGCAGAGCTGTGTGTTGAAGCAGGGCTGTGTGTTGAAGCAGGGCTGTGTGTTGAAGCAGAGCTGTGTGTTGAAGCAGGGCTGTGTGTTGAAGCAGGGCTGTGTGTTGAAGCAGAGCTGTGTGTTGAAGCAGAGCTGTGTGTTGAAGCAGGGCTGTGTGTTGAAGCAGGGCTGTGTGTTGAAGCAGAGCTGTGTGTTGAAGCAGGGCTGTGTGTTGAAGGAGGGCTGTGCACTTTACTGCAGAGCTGTGTGTTGAAGCAGGGCTGTGTACTTTACTGCAGAGCTGTGTGTTGAAGCAGAGCTGTGTGTTGAAGAAGGGCTGTGCACTTTACTGCAGAGCTGTGTGTTGAAGCAGAGCTGTGTGTTGAAGAAGAGCTGTGTGTTGAAGCAGAGCCGTGTGTTGAAGCAGGGCTGTGTGTTGAAGCAGAGCTGTGTGTTGAAGCAGGGCTGTGTGTTGAAGCAGAGCTGTGTGTTGAAGAAGGGCTGTGTGTTGAAGCAGAGCTGTGTGTTGAAGCAGGGCTGTGTGTTGAAGCAGGGCTGTGTGTTGAAGCAGAGCTGTGTGTTGAAGCAGGGCTGTGTGTTGAAGCAGAGCTGTGTGTTGAAGCAGGGCTGTGTGTTGAAGCAGGGCTGTGTGTTGAAGCAGAGCTGTGTGTTGAAGCAGGGCTGTGTGTTGAAGCAGGGCTGTGTGTTGAAGCAGAGCTGTGTGTTGAAGAAGGGCTGTGTGTTGAAGAAGAGCTGTGTGTTGAAGCAGAGCTGTGTGTTGAAGCAGGGATGTGTGTTGAAGCAGAGCTGTGTGTTGAAGCAGAGCTGTGTGTTGAAGCAGGGATGTGTGTTGAAGCAGAGCTGTGTGTTGAAGCAGGGCTGTGTGTTGAAGCAGGGCTGTGTGTTGAAGCAGAGCTGTGTGTTGAAGCAGAGCTGTGTGTTGAAGCAGAGCTGTGTGTTGAAGCAGAGCTGTGTGTTGAAGCAGAGCTGTGTGTTGAAGCAGAGCTGTGTACTTTACTTCACACATGCCGTGATGAGAGACCATCTCCTCTCAACACCAGATCAGTTCAATGATGAAAATAGCAACAACACTCATCATGAAGAGAACAAGTACTGTCATTGGGGCCTTCGCTAAGTGATTTTGGTGCCAGGTTCTGTAAAGGCCAAGTGTCAGTGAGGGGAAAGTCTGCCTGGAAATCCAATATTTCCTGTGGAGAGTTGGAGTTTGGGCACCACTCCCCAAAGCCACACAGACTCAGGCCTCCTCAGAACTGATGAATGACGTGATGAAGGACGTGATGAAGGAACCCTATAATAGCACCCTATTCCCTATATAATGCACTATGTTTGGTCAGGGCCCATAAGGCTGTGGTCTAAAGTAGTGCACTATTTAGGGAATAGGGTGTCATAGGGCTCTGGTCTAAAGTAGTGCACTATATAGGGAATAGGGTGCCATTCTCTGGTCTAAAGTAGTACACTATGTAGGGAATAGGGTGCCATTCTCTGGTCTAAAGTAGTGCACTATATAGGGAATAGGGTGCCATTCTCTGGTCTAAAGTAGTACACTATGTAGGGAATAGGGTGCCATTCTCTGGTCTAAAGTAGTGCACTATATAGGGAATAGGGTGCCATTCTCTGGTCTAAAGTAGTGCACTATATAGGGAATAGGGTGCCATTCTCTGGTCTAAAGTAGTGCACTATATAGGGAATAGGGTGCCATTCTCTGGTCTAAAGTAGTTCACTATATAGGGAATAGGGTGCCATTCTCTGGTCTAAAGTAGTGCACTATATAGGGAATAGGGTGCCATTTGGGACACACACTTCGACTGGGTAATAGTAGGATTACCCTCTCCTAGCTCACCGCTACTCTTCACTCCTCACACTCACAGGCCATCAGGAGGAAACAGAACAACACCCTACACAGCCTGTTCTGTTCACAGAACAACAGTACATTGTCATCCTGTTTCAAGCAAATACTTGCTGACAGTCAGGATGGGATGTGTTCCTGACCAGCCAAACACAGCAGGGTTGGGAGAGGACACAGGAAGAAGTGGCGGAGGGGGAGGAGGGAACGAGTTAAGGAGGGAACAAATGAGGGAGGAGGGAAGCAGCTCGGAACAGAACATCATGGCCAGAATCCTGTCCAAATAGGCCAAACATGACCTTTCATGTCTATGGACTCGCAGCACACACTGTACTGCATTCATACTCTGTATCATGCCAGGACTCCTCGGAAAACAGAGATTGTTGCTGAGTGTTTATGTTGGTTAAATAAAAGACAAATTGAATTTAGCTTCACTCCAACAAGGGAGAGGAGAGAGGGTCACTCAGGGCACTGGAGAACCAGGGTTGGGAAACACTGTTGGGGATACTGGAGGACCAGGGTTGGGAAACACTGTTGGGGGGTACTGACTGGAGGACCAGGGTTGGGAAACACTGTTGGGGATACTGGAGAACCAGGGTTGGGAAACACTGTTGGGGATACTGGAGGACCAGGGTTGGGAAACACTGTTGGGGGGTACTGGAGGACCAGGGTTGGGAAACACTGTTGGGGATACTGGAGGACCAGGGTTGGGAAACACTGTTGGGGATACTGGAGGACCAGGGTTGGGAAACACTGTTGGGGATACTGGAGGACCAGGGTTGGGAAACACTGTTGGGGATACTGGAGGACCAGGGTTGGGAAACACTGTTGGGGATACTGGAGGACCAGGGTTGGGAAACACTGTTGGGGATACTGGAGGACCAGGGTTGGGAAACACTGTTGGGGGGTACTGGAGGAGCAGGGTTGGGAAACACTGTTGGGGATACTGGAGGACCAGGGTTGGGAAACACTGTTGGGGGATACTGGAGGACCAGGGTTGGGAAACACTGTTGGGGATACTGGAGGACCAGGGTTGGGAAACACTGTTGGGGATACTGGAGGACCAGGGTTGGGAAACACTGTTGGGGATACTGGAGGACCAGGGTTGGGAAACACTGTTGGGGATACTGGAGGACCAGGGTTGGGAAACACTGTTGGGGATACTGGAGGACCAGGGTTGGGAAACACTGTTGGGGGATACTGGAGGACCAGGGTTGGGAAACACTGTTGGGGGGTACTGACTGGAGGACCAGGGTTGGGAAACACTGAGCTAGCCTTTATGAATGAACTGACTGTATAAGACTCACTTGAAAACTCAATGTTTCCTCCCTGTTTAAATAAAGGATACATACATTAATATCATAAATAGTATGAAAATGTATGCACTCACTAACTGTAAGTCGCTCTGGATAAGAGCGTCTACTAAATGACTAAAATGTAAAATGTAAAATAAATACATCGGTCGACTTCCTTTATAAGTGAAGGGATCCATTGAAGGGATTCAAGTTCAACCTTTGACCAGAGACATATTTATTTAGACAGGTATTGTGACGGGTAATGAATACTATGAGGAAAGTAAACATGATATACAAAGTCTTGAAAATAAGAACCAATATTTCCTGCAGTCCTATTAAATGTAATTTTCTTGAATTCCCCCCTAAAACCATAACATCCTCCTATTTCAACCCTCAGCCATCCTCTCAGAGTCAGAAGTTCAGGTTAGGTATGTTCAACTTTTACTTAAGGATCTGATTTCAGGAACACTATAAGAATTCTATTCAAGATCTCGTTTTTAGAATGTGTATTCCTTTCAAGCAATTTCCTGTGAGGAAAATTAGTATTTTTTCACCCCCCAATCCAAACATCCCGTAGGCTATTCTGTATTCAACCTTTTGGTCCAGAGTTTGTTTCTATGGAATGGAAGACAGAAGGCAGTTTATGGAATCCTAACCCTAACCCAATCACTTTGCACCCATCCAACCCTAACCCAATCACTTTGTACCCATCCAACCCTAACCCAATCACTTTGTACCCATCCAACCCTAACCCAATCACTTTGTACCTATCCAACCCTAACCCAATCACTTTGCACCCATCCAACCCTAACCCAATCACTTTGCACCCATCCAACCCTAACCCAATCACTTTGCACCCATCCAACCCTAACCCAATCACTTTGTACCCATCCAACCCTAACCCAATCACTTTGTACCCATCCAACCCTAACCCTAATCCAATCACTTTGTACCCATCTAGTTATTTTTAGAGGACTATAAATCTTTATGGTATCTCCTAAAAAATACATTTTCAGAGGAAAGAGCAAAAACAGTTTGTCTCTGGGGTACCTGCCTGGCGGTCTGTAAACACCAGCCACAGCCAAGAAGATGGCTGACACCTTTCCCTATATACTGTAGGGCACTAATTTTCAGCAGGTTAAAAGTAATGCACTACGAAGGGACATAACAGGACAGACAGGGCTGGTGCCGTTGTTCGGGCAGGCTGGTGCCGTTGTTCGGGCAGGGCTGGTGCCGTTGTTCGGGCAGGCTGGTGCCGTTGTTCGGGCAGGGCTGGTGCCGTTGTTCGGGCAGGCTGGTGCCGTTGTTCGGGCAGGCTGGTGCCGTTGTTCGGGCAGGGCTGGTGCCGTTGTTCGGGCAGGCTGGTGCCGTTGTTCGGGCAGGCTGGTGCCGTTGTTCGGGCAGGGCTGGTGCCGTTGTTCGGGCAGGGCTGGTGCCGTTGTTAGGGCAGGCTGGTGCCGTTGTTCAGGCAGGCTGGTGCCGTTGTTCGGGCAGGGCTGGTGCTGTTGTTCGGGCAGGCTGGTGCCGTTGTTCGGGCAGGCTGGTGCCGTTGTTCGGGCAGGGCTGGTGCCGTTGTTCGGGCAGGCTGGTGCCGTTGTTCGGGCAGGCTGGTGCCGTTGTTCGGGCAGGCTGGTGCCGTTGTTCGGGCAGGCTTCGGCGTTCGTCGTCACCGGCCTTCTAGCCACTGCTGCTCCTCATTTCATCATTCCATTTGTTTTGTCTTGTTTATTACACACACCTGGTTCATATCCCCTCATCAGTACCTGTATAAGTATTCCCTCTGCCCCCCATGTCTTTGTGTGTGATTGTTTCCATGTGGAGGTGTCGGATAGCTCGGTGGAGCATTATGTACTTTATTGCCGGGATATTCACCCATGTGTTCTGTTTTTCCCAGTGCGCCGTTAAGTTGCACTGTAGTTGTTTTACGCATTGCTGTGAACCGCTGTATTGGCCGAATAAACCATTATTCTGGGATTTACACCTCCTGTGCCTGACTCCATCCAAATCACCCGCTACACCGTCCAATCTCTTTTCTCCGCTCTGTTGTTCTCTCAGCCTCAGACGAACTTCCTCGTTTCCCAACCACAATCCTCTCTGTCGTCTTTACCATGTATCTCTTGTTTGACCACAGGAGCTGAGTTGGGCTGAGAGGAACAGCTTAGTGGTCACTGACAGAGATGTACTGCCTATAGTCTTTGAAAAATGTTCAAAGGAGCGGTTGGTTGTTTTGCCGATCTCTCTCTCTCTCTCTCTCTCTCTCTCTCTCTCTCTCTCTCTCTCTCTCCTCTCCGTCGCTCTGCGGAGCCAGTCATGCCGCATAGCAGTCAAATCAAATCAGATCAAATTGTATTTGTCACATGCGCCGAATACAACAGGTGTAGACCTTACCATGAAACGCTTACTTACAAGCCCTTAACCAACAATGCAATTCAAGAAATAGAGTTAAGAAAATATTTACTAAATAAACTAAAGTAAAAAATAAAATAAAAAGTATCACAATAAAATAACAATAACAATACTATATACAGGGGTACCGATACAGAGTCAATGTGTGGGGTACTGGTTAGTCGAGGTAATTTATACATGTAGGTAGGGGTAAAGTGACTATGCATAGATAATAAACAGCGAGTAGCAGCAGTGTAAAAACAAAGGGGGGGTTCAGCAGTCTTATGGCTTGGGGGTAGAAGCTGTTAAGGAGCCTTTTGGACCTAGACTTGGTGCTCCGGTACCGCTTGTCGTGCAGTAGCAGAGAGAACAGTCTATGACTTGGGTGACTGGAGTCTTTGACAATTTTTTGGGCCTTCCTCTGACACCGCCTAGTATATAGGTCCTGGATGGCAGGAAGCTTGGCCCCAGTGATGTACTGGGCCGTACGCACTACCCTCTGTAGTGCCTTACGGTCAGATGCAGAGCAGTTGCCATACCAGGCGGTGATGCAACCGGTCAGGATGCTCTCGATGGTGCAGCTGTATAACTCTTTGAGGATCTGGGGACCCATGTGGATCTGGGGACCCACAAAAGGTGTTGTCATGCCCTCTTCACGACTGTCTTGGTGTTTGTTGGTGATGTGGACACCAAGGAACTTGAAACTCTCGACCCGCTCCACTACAGCCCGTCAATGTGAATGGGGGCGTGTTCAGCCCTACTTTTCCTGTAGTCCACGATCATCTCCTTTGTCTTGGTCACGTTGAGGGAGAGGTTGTTGTCCTGGCACCACACTGCCAGGTCTCTGACCTCCTCCCTATAGGCTGTCTCATCGTTGTCTGTGATCAGGCCTACCACTGTTGTGTCGTCAGCAAACTTAATGATGGTGTTGGAGTCGTGCTTGGCTACGCAGTCGTGGGTGAACAGGGAGTACAGGAGGGGACTGAGCACGCACCCCTGAGGGGCCCCCGTGTTGAGGATCAGCGTGGCAGATGTGTTGTTGCCTACCCTTACCACCTGGGGGCGGCCCGTCAGGAAGTCCAGGATCCAGTTGCAGAGGGAGGTGTTTAGTCCCAGGGTCAGGAGGATAGAATTATGGTCAGATTTGCCAAATGGAGGACAAGGAGAGCTTTGTATGCGTCTCTGTGTGTGGAGTAAAGGTGGTCTAGAGTTTTTTTTCCCTCTGGTTGCACATGTGACATGCTGGTAGAAATGAGGTAAATGGATTTAAGTTTGCCTGCATTAAAGTCCCTGGCCACTAGGAGCGCCGCTTCTGAATGAACATTTTCTTGTTTGCTTATGGCCTTATACAGCTCGTTGAGTGCTGTCTTAGTGCCAGCATCGGTTTGTGGTGGTAAATAGATGGCTACGAAAAATAGAGATTAAAACTCTCTTGGTAGATAGTGTGGTCTACAGCTTATCATGAGGTACTCTACCTCAGGCGAGCAATACCTCGAGACTTCCTTAATATTAGACATCACGCACCAGCTGTTATTGACAAGTAGACACACACCCCCACCCCTCGTCTTATCCGTGTCGTCGTTCAGCCACGACTCGGTGAAACATAAGATATTACAGTTTTTAGTGTCCCATTGGTAGGATATTCTCGAACGGAGATCATCCAGTTTATTTTCCAGTGATTGCACATTGGCCAATAGAACGGATGGTAGAGGTGGGTTACCCACTCGCTGACTAATTCTCACAAGGTACCCCGATCTCCGCCCCCTGTATTTCCTGGTGAAGTGAATAAGGGCCCAGAGTCTGGTGAAGTGAATAAGGGCCCAGAGCCTGGTGAAGTGAATAAGGGCCCAGAGCCTGGTGACATGAATAAGGGCCCAGAGTCTGGTGACGTGAATAAGGGCCCAGAGTCTGGTGAAGTGAATAAGGGCCCAGAGTCTGGTGAAGTGAATAAGGGCCCAGAGTCTGGTGAAGTGAATAAGGGCCCAGAGCCTGGTGAAGTGAATAAGGGCCCAGAGTCTGGTGACATGAATAAGGGCCCAGAGTCTGGTGACGTGAATAAGGGCCCAGAGCCTGGTGAAGTGAATAAGGGCCCAGAGTCTGGTGAAGTGAATAAGGGCCCAGAGCCTGGTGACGTGAATAAGGGCCCAGAGTCTGGTGACGTGAATAAGGGCCCAGAGCCTGCTGGTCCTACTGTTTGTTGTGACAGGAGGGTGGCTCTTCACTCTGGCCCTGTTCCTAAGCAGAGATGGACAGGAGGGGTGTTCTAGGGAGAAGAGAGGGGAGGAACGGTGGATGGGAGGGGACGAGGGGAGGGTTATATGGGAGGGCGAGAGGAGGTGGGGAGGGGTAGAGGGGTGGATGGGAGGGAGGAATGATGGGAGGGGACGGGAGGGTATGAGTGGAGGGGTGGAAGGGAGAGGAATGAGAGGAGGAAGGGTGTTGTCTGGGTGTTGTCTGGGTGTTGTCCCATTGCTTCCTGTACTTCCTCGAGTCACTACCTCCCCTCCTCATTTCCTCTTCTCCTCCCCACCACCCTTTTGTCCTCCCCTCCCCCTCTCCTCCCCTCCCCTGTTCCTCTCCGCCCCCTCCCCCTCTCCTCCCCTCCCCCTCTCCTCCCCTCCCCTCCTCTTCTCCACCCCTCCTCTCCTCCTCTCCTCCTCTCCTCTCATCATCCTCCTCTCCTCCTCTCCTCCCCTCCTCCCCTCCTCCTCTCCTCCCATCCTCCCCTCCCCCCACCCCTCACACACTCTTCCCAGCTGCTGTAGTTAATTACTCTATGTCTGCTCCCAGTCCCAGAACAGTGGCATCAGTGCTCCCAGAGTTTTCTCGCAGGTTGTCTACTGACTAATTACATTTTGCGTTTGTAGACACTGGCGGGTGAGGGTTTATTCATCTTAATGTCGTGGTAGATTCACCAGCTGTTTACGTCTGACTGGTCTCGTGACAACCTTAACATCTAAATGGAGTAGCTGGCTGATTTGGTTCTGGGTGTCAGGATTAATACCAACTCTCAACTCTCTTGTCAACTGTCTTGTTGACTTACAGAGTATGATGCATGGACCCATCCAATCTCCAACCTACATTTGATTAATAAAAACATTGTACAATGTACTGTTATTTTATTTTACTTCTGCTCTTTTTTTCTCAACACTTTTTTTGTTGTTGTTTTATTTTTACTTTTTTGTTAAAAATAAATGCACTGTTGGTTAAGGGCTGTAAGTAAGCATTTCACTGTAATGTCTGCACCTGTTGTATTCGGCGCATGTGGTCAATAAATTTTGATTTGATTTGATTTGATTACATTTACAGTAATGTGGTAGCAAGGTTTTCTGAAAATGTTCTATGGCTTTGAAAAGTTGGTGTCTATTTGTGAGAAGAATACAGCAGCATGGATATGAATTATCATGTCACGCCCTGACTCTGAGGACTTGTATTTGTTGAGTCAGGGTGTGTATTTTCCGTGTTGTGTGTTGCTATGTTGATTTCTATGTTTTAGATCTAGCAATCCTGGATCAAGCAGCGTGACGAGGAGAGAGGATGGACTTGGGAGGAGATGAGCGAGAGTCTGGCAAGAGGGATGGAGGCCATGATCACGGGGGAGAGACAATCCCCAAAAAAATTTAGGGGGGGGCACACGCCGTGGACGACGAGGCAGCGGAAGGCCGCGATAGAGCGGTTCCGCGGTTTAGCAGATGAGGCCGCCAGATTAAGGGGGCCATTGGTTCAGAGGGAGCAGAAGGAATGTGACGGCGAGAGGAGCTGGTTAGGCAGCAGAAGGAGCGGGGGTTAATGAAGGAACCCAGTCCCGCTCCTCGCACCAATCAAGTGGTGCGTGTCGCCAGTCCGGTCCGGCCCGTTCCTGCTCTTCGCACCAAGCCAGTGGTGCGTGTTCCCAGTTCGGCTCGGCCTGTTCCTGTCCCCCGCACCAAGCCAGTGGTGTGCGTCGCCAGCCCGGTCCGGCCTGTTCCTGCTCTTCGCACCAAGCCAGTGGTGCGCGTCGCCAGCCCGGCCCGGCCTGGCCTGTCCCTGCTCTTCGCACCAAGCCAGTGGTGCGCGTCGCCAGCCCGGTCTGGCCTGTTCCTGTCCTTCGCACCAAGCCAGTGGTGCGCGTCGCCAGCCCGGTCCAGCCTCTTCCTGTCCCTCGCACCAAGCCAGTGGTGCGCGTCGCCAGTCCGGCACGGCCCGTGCCTGTTCCACCGGTGCCTGGTCCGGCACCACTCCGGAGCTAGAGCAGTCCGATCCACCGTCGTCGGGTCCAGCTCCAGTCAGCGGTTCCAGCCCAGACCCAGACGTCAGCCCCTCTCCAGGTTCGGGGTCTACCACACCAGGGTCCAGACAGGGCTTGGTACTTCGTGGGAGGAAGGAGAGGGGAAGCATCGTGCCGAGGTCCAGACCAGACCAGGGGCGCAACAGGGAGGTGTCCGCACCTTTGGGGGGATGGGCATTCCGCCTCCGAGGCGGAATGCCCACCCGGCCCCTACCCTGTTAGGTTTATGTGGCGCGGTCGGAGTCCGCACCTTTGGGGGGGGGGTACTGTCACGCCCTGACTCTGAGGACTTGTATTTGTTGAGTCAGGGTGTGTATTTTCCGTGTTGTGTGTTGCTATGTTGATGTCTATGTTTTAGATCTAGCATGTGCAGATCTATGTTGGCCAGGGTGGTTCCCAATCAGAGGCAGCTGTAGGTCGTTGTCTCTGATTGGGGACCATACTTAGGCAGCCTTTTGGCACCAGTCAGTTGTGGGATCTTGTTCCGTTGAGGTATGTTATTTTGTCTACCTTGGACTTCACGTTTCGTTTGTTGTTTTGTCGTGTGTTCAGTACGTAAATAAATATGGATGCATATCACGCTGCGCCTTGGTCCTTCTCGTTCATGAACGATCGTGACATATCAGTCTGTCTAACTGAGCATTACTTTAGATGGGGTTTGTTGAACAGTTACAGTGGACATTTTAATCTTGTTATCCATTTCAGACATTTATATATTTTATATAATTATATAGTTTTCACACAATTAAACATTTAAACACATATAGATCCACAAGACTCGACATGACTAGGCAAGGACTTATTGCACAACAGTCAAAAAGACCAGTAAAGACACAAGAGAAAATAAAAACGTTTTACTTACATTTACATTTACAGTTTAGTCATTTAGCAGACGCTCTTATCCAGAGCGACTTACAGGAGCAATTAGGGTTAAGTGCCTTGCTCAAGGGCACATCGACAGATTTTTCACCTAGTCGGCTCGGGGATTAGAACCAGCGACCTTTCGGTTACTGGCACTACGCTCTTAACCACTAAGAACTCGGTGTAGTCGTTTCCTTCCATTATAACTAATTAAAGAGTCTATAGACCTCGGTGTAGTCGTTTCCTTCCATTATAACTAATTAAAGAGTCTATAGACCTCAGTGTAGTCGTTTCCTTCCATTATAACTAATTAAAGAGTCTATAGACCTCAGTGTAGTCGTTTCCTTCCATTATAACTAATTAAAGAGTCTATAGACCTCAGTGTAGTCGTTTCCTTCCATTATAACTAATTAAAGAGTCTATAGACCTCAGTGTAGTCGTTTCCTTCCATTATAACTAATTAAAGAGTCTATAGACCTCAGTGTAATCGTTTCCTTCCATTATAACTAATTAAAGAGTCTACAGACCTCAGTGTAGTTGTTTCCTTCCATTATAACTAATTAAAGAGTCTATAGACCTCAGTGTAGTCGTTTCCTTCCATTATAACTAATTAAAGAGTCTATAGACCTCAGTGTAGTCGTTTCCTTCCATTAGAACTAATTAAAGAGTCTACAGACCTCAGTGTAGTCGTTTCCTTCCATTAGAACTAATTAAAGAGTCTACAGACCTCAGTG